>NW_026850063.1:0-8265 GCF_030869225.1 Colletotrichum abscissum
TCATCTGTGTAGAGTAGGACAGGAGAAGCGCGGGCTGTAGCTGCGAGCTGTCCAAAAGGTCGCCAAGAGTTCCGCCAGTCATGAGCTCCATGTCAATCATTATGGCCGTTCTCGATATCTGGATGCCAAGAATATCAATGCAATTGATTCTCGCGCGCGAGTCATATTTCTTCAATCGCTGCAGACAAGCGATTTCCCGTATAGCCTCAGGCGGTAAGCCGTTACGGGGTTCAGTGAGTGGTATGTGTTTGCGGGCGATGGGAAGGCCTTTGAGCTTGTATACGGTACCAAATGATCCCGAGCCCAGTTGCTCTCCCATAGGAGTTGACGTTGTGATTCTCATGGAGGGCTCTCTGCGTGAATACACAGAAACGAAGATAGCGGGATGTGGCCGTTCTCGTACATGCATGTATATATATATACATACATATACATATGTGCTGCGAAATCTCCCAAAACCTTCCAGCCTCAACGTTGCCGAGTCAAGCACTTCATAACACTCTGGCATCCCGCCTGCTGGTGATTTGTCAAGAACAATAGCAAATTAATTTTTACATCATTTCATTCCAATTTGCGTTGACGAAACGTTTTGCCCATTTGACAACAGATATGTCAGCCTGCAGTTTAAATGAATATGCGCAGACGTTTACAAAAGCGCTGTCTTTCCTAGAATGTAGCAATTACTGATGATGCTCACCTTTCTACTATTTCCTGTAGTTCTCTATGCGCAGCGATTGGTTCTAACCATTGTCAACAACTCCACGAAGCAGACGATTTGGCCTGCAGTCGAAGGCTCAGGCTCAATCATAGAGTCATCTGCTGATGGAAGAGTTATCGATTATTCTCAAGACCCGTTACCCGAAGGCCTTGCGTTGGAAGCTCATTCGCAGGTCGAAATCTCTTTCAGCTCGTTCCCATGGTCAGGACACATCTGGGCGAGGCAGTATTGCGCAGCCGGCGGATCGAACTGTGTTGTAGGTGACTGTGGTCACCCGAGTTGCTGGGGTCGTTCATCTACCGGCACTACGCTATTTGAAATTACCGCACAAAAAGACAAGATGTACTACGACATCAGCCTAGGTGAGTTTGAATCTACATCTGACTCGTTCCAGAATACCGAATTCACCTCCTTCACTTAGTCGACAGTTTTACATGCGGCGTTCACGTTGTGCCGGACGACCAGGACTGCGAAGCGATCGCTTGCCTAGCCCCGCCCTACCTCGGCATCAATCCCGAGGATCAGTCACTGGTATGTCCTCCCCCCAACCTGATCACTGACCCGAGGACAAGTGACGCACCCATCGGCTGCTATTCTAACTGTGCCGTATACGACACAGACGAGTACTGTCGCAGGGGTGTGTACGATGCAACAACCTGCAAGGGTAAGAATCCGTGGTTTAAGAAGACGTGTCCGGACGCATATAGCTACGCTTACGACGACCAAGACGCCACATTCACGTGTGGCTTTCGCAATGTGACGATATATTTTCACTGTTCATAGGATCCCCCAGGGCGTTTCCAATTTTAGGCTGGCGGATGTAGGCCATGGTACATAGCTAGGAATACTGAGTAAAGTTGTGGGAAGGGGAAACGGTAAGTGTACCTAGTGATCTCTGGTGCTCATCAGACATGCCGAAATGTGACGATTGTTAATGAGAATAAATCTGCTTGCTATGAATAGCACTCGTATGCGAACTAATCTACGTAACGTTTAACCTCCTGCAGGGCAGTTAGATAGCTTCTGACCTGCCGCCTCGTAGCAACATAGATGGCAACTTCCCTCCACGTGCGTGCGAACTGAGAGAAGACACGGATGCGGGGATGGGCTGTTTATCTTTTTGCCCTAGACTTGCACCTCTACCCACCTGACTGGACCGTAATAGAGCACTAGCGATCCTATTGCTCTACATAGCTACAAACGCCACAGTCGGCCAAAGCGACGTGGCCGCCATCAGGGATCGGATTACTTGCATGGTGTGGACTTCAACTACTAGGAAAGGCCAGATGAAGTAGGATAAAAAGATCAGTGGACTTTCGATTTTGTCTCAATGGGAACGATGTAAGCTTTCTTTCTGCTTTCCGCTTGCCTTGGCGGTAACCCCGAACTTCAACCAAGCGCGATAGTAATCATAGAATCACATAACTATAGAGCATACCAGGAACCACGTATTCTAATCGAATGTGTCTACGTCTCTCATAAAGGATGAGAGCAATGAAACGCCAGAGAACCTACCCAAAGGAATGGAGTCGCCGTACAGTGGAGCAGAATTATGGCCCCACTTATGTTAAGTCTATACTATCCGTCATCCGCAATTCGAGCTGTGTCCGTTTTGTTCAATATTACTTTGCCTCTCTCTCGTCTCTGCTTTGCTTCTAGAACATGGAACGCGAGCTCACGAGAGAAGCATGGTTCGAGCGTGGATGTCGAGGCCCGCTGCTAATGTGAGGGATGGATGTGCTCACTTCGTGAATCCGAGGCGGAGGCTGTGGAAGACGTCCAGGCGTAATGCCTATCTTGGCGGGAATTGGAGATGAACTTGGGACGTTGCCGCCTGACAGCCTCAAGCGTACATGCTGTTGGCGTTTCTGCCAAACAAGATAAACAAAAGCTGCGATTGCGACTAGTATAGCTACGGCAGATAGAGTATATGCAAGAGCTTGGCCACTGATGATGCTTGCTCGTGATGACGCCAGCGGATGCGCTTCAACGAGAAATTCTTCCGATGCGGGTATTGCTGTTGTCGTTGGTGACGATCGCGGCCTGATGTCGGAAAGACGAACCCAGCCTAACTTCATTGCATTGGTCTAGTTTCAGGCCAAAGATGCCTGTCGAATTGGAGGAGACCGCATATATACTGGAAAGGAGCCCCGTATAACTGTATCAAGACCAGAACAGTCTGCCGCTCATGATCAATGACAAATCGTCGGGCCTTGGTGTCGTGCTTGTCGTCATGCTCTTGAGTAACGCGAACGAGCGGTCGGGTAGTCTTATCTGTTTCGTTGTGTTAACAGATCCTGCCCGAAAGCTGCATTCGATACCAGGATGCCACATTTCACCCTAGCCCTCGTCGCTGTGGTTTCGTAGTCATATGGGGTCTTCTCTCCTGAGTGCATTGAATTTATTAGTTACGCTAGTTGGCTCACGCTGCGTTTGCGACAAATGATGAAGGAACGATGGCCAGTGCGGACTCGCAGCACACATGTAGACCGAGGATAAGCAAGAAGCGCAGCGACCTCATGGTCGGCTGAGAAGGAAGTTTTGAAGAAGTTATAGATTGTGTATTTCGCTCTCATGGCCTGCGACACTTCACGCTACGTCCTAAGATTCCCGGACGTCTGTAGTAATGACTCCGTCTATACTGCTATGACGAAAGCACAATGATGCTGGGTAATACTAGACGACTAAACCTGGAAAGCTGTTGTAGCGAATTGCGCGCTCAAGCCCCGGCTCACTGACTTAGAAAGAAATGAAGCCAGCTTTCAACACCCTCGCAGTCACGACGCTGCTGGCCATTCCAGACACGGGCGCTGTACCGAATGCGAATAAATGTTAATAGCCGTCAACTACGGTCTTACACGCTTATGAGTCTGGAGAAGCTGCCTGAGATACTCTTTGATCGATAGTCGGGCCTCTCTGGCCACTGTTGGTCTGTTCTGGACTGTCTGTTCGCACACGAGACACCGTGAGTCTTGGGCGTATGTACCTGTCGCGCATGAGATTTCATTTGTTTTACAGAGCCGTTGCCGCGTCACCTACAGTAGCCGCAAATCAAGCTTTCGCAGCAGGGCAACTCGAGTGAGAACATCGCCAACTCGGAGCAGATCGAGCACCGTAAGTTGACAGGGACACAGTTCATTTCGCACCGATTCTCAGTTGATCATGGGCATTGATTGTTACTTCTACAAGACATGACCAGCAAAAGTAGGTGCGTCCCGCCTCAATGCATCTCACTGTCGTTTCTGCTGTTTACATAATGCCTTCCGACGCGTCTTCTCCGCAGTTTACCCTATCACAATGGAACAATAAACATAAACGTCTTAAGTGATGTTGCATGTTTGTTGGTTATGTTAGCCTTTACTATTGTTCGTTGTCTGACGACAGACAGGATTCAATGGACTTCGCTGGCCGCTTCGACCCACGCCCCCCTTAACCACTCGACCAGGTCCGAGCGTTTCGTTTGAAAAGGAATCCAGCGCTCATTGAAGCAGCCGCATGGACTGCGCTTTGAATTCTCAAGGGAGCTGAGGGCAGACTATTTACGCAATCGAGTACATGACTGGCCGCCTTGTCATCGGCTTGCCTGGGAGGCTTGCGTCTCTGTTGTATCTTTCTTGTTCGCGGTCATAAAGACACGAGACGCTAGGCGCCAGACGCCGACCACATCGAGTATTACATGATGTCTTACAAGAAGGCAATAAGCGTCTTACGGCATTTCTTAGAACATCGAGGGAGTGACATGCGGCGCATCACGAGTGAAAATGGGTATCCATGCGGACTGTCTCATATAGTGTCAACATAAGACTGTCTACACTTCAGAGTAAAGAGCTTGCTTTTGCGTCTTCGGTAGCGCTCGATAAAACCTATCGAGCAGCAGTTAGACAGGCAGGGGTCATTGTGTGTGTATTCATGAGTATGACGAATGAATGGCTATGGAAAGAAACCCCATATCTATATAATGAGTGTACGATCCCCTCGTATAAGGACACCCTTGCTGACCTTACTCATACCTCTGGTTAAGCATAAGTCAGGTCGCTCGAGGTGAAACAATTACCGTAGCGAATGTGCTGGGGCGGTCTGACAAAACCTAAGAAGTCCAGTCGCCTGCGATAGGGACACAGCTTTTACTTGATCTACCAGGACACAACTAGACTTCTATTCTAGCATGAACGCTCAAACACAGCCTTTGACGCCTACGAGCTCCTATTCGGGCGAAACGCTCGTTGGCAATGAGTCTCCGCCGCCTTCATGGTCTCCCGGTTACAGCGTCACCTCAACACTGGTGGACGAACCCGGGCATGGTACCGATATGGGGTCGGCAGACTCGGCGACGACCTTACCGGACGTCCGTGCGTGGCTTAGGTCGTCTTCAGCTGGCCCTTCGCCGTCCGAAGCTCTCCGCCCCGATGACTTCGGCGTCCACACGGACACTACAGACGCCACTCCAAGTAGCTATTGGACGGAAGAAGAGCACCGGGAAACCCCATTGACGCCGGCAACCTCAACATCAGACAGTACCTTGGTCGGCTCTCCCACCGCTTCGTGGTCCTCCGGCCAAGCGACGATTCACTCGTCAGCCGAGGACGATCTGATTGAAGCCGTCAGAAGCCACCGCCTGGAGCAAGTCGAGGTTCTCTGTCATGCTGGTGTTTCACTCTCTGCCGGCCATTCCGAGGTCCTCTACGTCGCTTGTCTCCACGGCACGCAGATGATCGGCACGCTAGCTTACAACCCCGCTGACAGAACCTGTGTTGGATAAACGATGTCAATTTAATGCAATACCACTGAGGTCAATTGATTAAAGGGTGATTGTTGTGCTTGATTAAGGGATTCCCTCTCATCCCGGTCCGAGCGGGGTTCTATCTTGTATTTACCCATCATCACCGGTTCGTGTTGGATTGACGACTGTGTCTGGATAAAGGGATGCTAGAAATGCGTTGAATAATATGTACGAACCGGTGATGATGGGTAAATACAAGACAGAACCCCGCTCGGACCGGGATGGGACGGAATCCCTCAATCAAGCACAACAATCACCCTTTAATCAATTGACCTCAGTGGTATTGCATTGAATCGACATCGTTTATCTAACAGAGATATCCCCAATCCATTATGCCACTGCTGACCATACTGAAGATCTGTCACCCGCCCACAACTTCGCAGGCAGAGTCGCCAATGCGTACCGTGACTATATCTTCCATGCAGTGCTCAGAACGCCAGCTCGTGACTTTTACCAGGACGATATCGCCTACCAACAGCCTGAACACGTACGGAAGATGGACATAGTCTGCGACCTACTTACTAGAGGAGTGGATCTTAGCTTGCGCGATAGGATCGGAGACACAATTCTCCACACCGTGTGTGGCGATCTTGGCCCGCCCGACCTTGGCAACGAGACTGAAGGGTACCCGTTTCTCAAGCTCTTTCTTGGGCGTGGTGACGATGGCCACGGAGAAGGCACCAGAGGCGCGTGCATGTCTCTGATCAACGCACAGAACAGCGGGTGGATCAACGAGGAAGGCCAACAACAGATATTCTGGCATACGCCTCTGGGTGTCGCAATTCTGTATAACAACCTCGCATGCGCCAGACTGTTGTTGGAGAACGGGGCTGATCCGAACATACCTGGAGAGTGGGGCGAGCCGCCCATTTACTTTGCTGTGCGCAATGATAGCCTCGCGACTGTGAACTTGCTCCTCGACGCTGGTGCCAAAGGCACCGCTCAGACGTACTCGCAGATCCGCTCCAGTCAGGTGGAGGCCGCACTTGCGTCTCGAGATAGGGTTGGGTAAGCGCATGAAGCTATGGAGCTTGGCAGCGGCAAACACGGTGGGTTGTTGCAGTTGATTTTCAGCGAGTCAATGGGAAAATTAGACCGGAGATAAAGACGACGAATAAAAAATCTCAGGCATTACAGAATATGTCTATCTACTACCGTGGAGCTCTCCACAGGGCGTTGAAAAACTGGACTTCAGCACGGCTTTCGCAACCCCTCCAGCCACTTCCAGGTCTCGCCGACAACAAGGGCTAGGTTCGGACCGGAAATGGCTGCGGGGTTGATCGGTATCTTCTCATGGGTCTGACGTTCACCGTTATCACGCCAGAGGATAACAGAATAACCTAGTTCGGAACGCCATATTTCCACAGTCGGTCTGCCACAAGTAGAATAACGTAGAGAGAAGCAATCCCAGACAAATAGTGCTTGTAGGTTATATTGCGGTGCCTCGTGCTACGGTTTCGGGAGTGGCCTGTAACTCGTGCAGCTTGTTGTGGCGCCGCAGCACATCCGTAAAGCCAGGCCCACTCTCTTTCCCACTAGTTAAACAAAACAACGCCTAACATTATCAACATCCACCAATAGCTAGGACGAGTTTTCGACTGGTCGGTGCGATCACGCGTGCCCTGTCTTTAGTGGAGCCCTGTACATCGAACCAACCGTTTGTTCTTCACCACATCGTTTATAACACTGACCAAAAACAAGCAGCAAAAACAGGGCAAAATCGGCTATTGTTGTCTTTCGACGCTTCCTAGTAGTAAGTCGGAGCACCCCCATTCGGCCACCCCCCCCATTCGGCCACCCCATCAAAAGTAGGTCCAGGCACATCGCCACCAACTACAGTCAATTAATTAACTACCTTCCACTGCCACTACAATACAGTCACTGCCCTCACTAGGTAATTCGACCTCTGCGGTTCGACTGGGACTAATTAGACGCTCGCCAGCGTCTTCCTGAGCCGTCTTTATGTCCCTGATGTTGGCGAACTTGGTGTTTGGGTCTGTTTGAACACTCTTCTTTTTCCTGGGAGCTATGCGCTTAACTCTAGCTTCCAGAACTCGAACTTGCTGTTGAGATGAGGCCAATAGGAAGGACTTCTCGCTGAAGGCTTTTTTGACCTTGCGGAAAAGCAGACGTTGAGTGTGGTGGTCAGGCCTGAGCTCTGTGAATAGCTTCAGCTGCCCACAGAGATCGCTGGCTTTCCTAGGAGTTGACCAGTCAACAACAGACGCTGCAGAGGTCCAGTCAACGACTTTGGTAGTATTGGCAGTTGTCTGCCCAGCATTGGTGGTGTCGTTTGATGGTGTAGCTGGGCCAGACGATACCATAGGATTACTAAGAGGTATGGCCATGTTGGGTGGCCATAGGCCAGTTGCTCTCCAACCACTTCGTATATTATCCCTCGTCAAACCAAGCAAACGAGCTATGATATAACAGGCCAAGAAGTACCGCTTTCCAACGATAGTAGAATTGTCTACTATATCCTCCTTGCTGAGCTCCTTTCTGTAGTGGGTTTTGATAGGACCAAAGACAGCCATATCCAATGGCTGGAGGACATGGGAGGTGTGTGGTGGTAAGAATAATAAGTGGACGTTGTTAATATAGCACTCCCACATAAATTCTGTCGTCGTATGACTCCCATGCCCATCCAGAATCAACAGTCGAGGCTCCAGCTGTGGGTTGGGTCCCCTGGTCAGGGGGGGCTCAGTCTGTGGCAAGAAGACCACCCTTAACCATGTGAGGGCAGTCTGGTCTGTAGTCCACCCATTAT
>NW_026850064.1:0-7884 GCF_030869225.1 Colletotrichum abscissum
TTATTTTGAATATCAGTAGAGTATAGAGCTAATTATAAGATTGGAAGCTTAAAAGAGAGTTTCTTTAAAAGTATAATATTAAATATGTAGAATTAGGCCATTGGTGCTTTAGAGTAGACGTTATAAACGCCTAAGAACCGCCCCAGGTACCCTAGAACAGCTCCCCAGGTACCCTAGAACAGGTGCCGCTAGCTCCCCAAGACCGCCCCAGGTACCCTAGAACAGACCGCCCAGGTACCCTAGAACAGCTCACCAGGTACCCTAGAGCAGGTGCCGCCAGCTCCCCAAGACCGCCCTAGGTACCCTAGAACAGACCGCCTAGGTACCCTAGAGCAGGTGCCGCCAGCTCCCTAAAACCGCTCTAAGTACCCTAGAATAGGTATTATTAAGTACTTTAGAAAGTACTTTATATAATATAAAAGTTACCTAGGTACGCGTAAGTATACGCAGCTAATAATAAAAAGTACTACGCTAAGTACCTTAAAAAAAGCGGCGCTAAGTACCTTAAAATAAATTCGCAGCCAGCCGGGCGGCGCTAGCGAGGTCGTAGCAGCTTAGTAACAACAGTAGCGTAATAAGCGAGCGCTAAGTATACCATAAGAATACGTACGGACTTATATTTAGCGCGCGCGGGCGTAAGTCGATTTTTTTATTTTCTTATATAAATCTTTTTTTTAAGAAATGTTTTTTTAGGAGAAAACTTAGTATAGCGGAGTTAACCTTTAAAAAGCGCTATAGGGCTTATAAAAAGAGAGCGAGTACGGCCTATAAGTAATATAGCGCGACTACTCTACCTTAATACGTAATAGTAATAGCGAGTGCGCTATAAAAAAGTAGCGTAGTAATTAAACGTCCCGTATTTTATAAATTATAGCGTCATAACTACCTAACTAGCCCTATAAGTAATTACGTCTCGGCCAGCAGCGGCTTATAGTTACGATTACTTATAAGTACAACGGCCGCTCTAATAAACCGCTAGACCTATATTCCCTTACGGAATTAGCGCGCTTTAGCGCCCTAGTCCCTAAAGATAGGCTCTATAAACGGATAGCCACTAGCTAGTTTTTTATTAAATATTAGGAAAAAGACGCCCGCTACGGATACTAAATAGCTAAAGCGGCGGGGCTAGTCTCTCTTCTCAGGGCCCCCTAGCTACGCCTAGCGCAGCGAACGGGGCTCTAGGGAACGAAGGGTAAGAAGCTAGAAGTTATAAGGGCGCTAGTCAGCCTAGCCAATAAGCCGCTTTTACAGTACGAGCGCCGTCCTTAGGGACGGTAGCCCGCTCGACTTATAATATAATCTCTTTAGCCACTACTCGCAGCGCCGATAGCCCTTACGGGCTTACGATAGTTACCTAATTAATTTTGCTAGTAGTTATATACTTATCTTAAAAATTAAGCTATGTATATCTAAGTTTAAATAATTTTATTATAAAATTGCGAATAGCTTATTATATAAGTTATTGTTTATTTAATAGTACCTTATTACATGGATAACCGTGGTAATTCTAGAGCTAATATATACTAAAAACCTCGACTTCGGAAGAGGTGTGTTTATTAGATTAAAAACTAATGCCCTTCGGGGCTTACTAGCGATTTATAATAACCTCTCGAATCGCATAGCCTTGCGCCGGCGATAGTTTATTCAAATTTCTTCCCTATTAACTTTCGATGCTAGAGTAGTGTTTTAGTATAGTTATAACGGGTAACGGAGGGTTAGGGCTCGACCCCGGAGAAGGAGCTTGAGAAACGGCTACTATATCTAAAGAAGGTAGTAGGCGCGCAAATTACCTAATCCCGATACGGGGAGGTAGTAACAATAAATACTAATATAGGGCTCTTTTGGGTCTTATAATTAGAATGAGTATAATTTAAATCCTTTAACGAGGAACAATTAGAGGGTAAGTCTGGTACTAGCAGCCGCGGTAATTCTAGCTCTAATAGCGTATATTAAAATTATTATAGTTAAAAAGCTCGTAGTAAAACCTTAGGCCTAGCTAGCCGGTCCGCCTTACCGCGTATACTAGTCCGGCCGGGCCTTTCTCTCTATAGAACCGCATACCCTTTACTAGGTATGCCGGGGAAACAGGACTTTTATTTTAAAAAAATTAGAGTGCTCTAAGCAGGCCTTTGCTCGAATATATTAGTATAGAATAATAAAATAGGACGTGTGGTTCTATTTTGTTAGTTTTTAGGACCGCCGTAATAATTAATAGGGACAGTCGGGGGCATTAGTATTTAATTGTTAGAGGTGAAATTCTTGGATTTATTGAAGACTAACTATTGCGAAAGCATTTGCTAAGGATGTTTTTATTTATTAGGAACGAAAGTTAGGGGATCGAAGACGATTAGATACCGTCGTAGTCTTAACTATAAACTATGCTAACTAGGGATCGGATGATGTTATTTTTTGACTCGTTCGGCACTTTATGAGAAATTAAAGTGCTTAGGCTCTAGGGGGAGTATAGTCGCAAGGCTGAAACTTAAAGAAATTGACGGAAGGGTACTACTAGGGGTAGAGCCTGCGGCTTAATTTGACTTAACACGGGGAAACTTACTAGGTCTAGACATAATGAGGATTGATAGATTGAGAGCTCTTTTTTGATTTTGTGGGTGGTGGTGTATGGCCGTTCTTAGTTGGTGGAGTGATTTGTTTGCTTAATTGTGATAACGAACGAGACCTTAACCTGCTAAATAGCCCGTATTGCTTTGGTAGTACGCCGGCTTCTTAGAGGGACTATTGGCTTAAGCCGATGGAAGTTTGAGGTAATAATAGGTTTGTGATGCCCTTAGATGTTCTGGGCTGTACGCGCGTTATACTAACGGAGCTAGCGAGTTCTCCTTTGGCTAGAAGGCCTGGGTAATCTTGTTAAACTCCGTCGTGCTGGGGATAGAGCATTGTAATTATTACTCTTTAACGAGGAATCCTTAGTAAGCGTAAGTTATTAGCTTGCGTTGATTACGTCCCTGCCCTTTGTATATACCGCCCGTTGCTACTACCGATTGAATGGCTTAGTGAGGCTTTCGGACTGGCCTAGAGAGGCGGGTAACCGTTACTCAGGGCCGGAAAGTTATCTAAACTCGGTTATTTAGAGGAAGTAAAAGTCGTAATAAGGTCTCCGTTGGTGAACTAGCGGAGGGATTATTACTGAGTTACCGCTCTATAACCCTTTGTGAATATACCTAACCGTTACTTCGGTAGGTAGGGGAAGCTTCTCGCGGGCCTCCCCTCCCAGCGCCGGCCCTATTACGGGGACGGGGCGCCCGCCAGAGGAAACTAAACTCTATTTATACGACGTCTCTTCTAAGTGGTATAAGCAAATAATTAAAACTTTTAATAACGGATCTCTTGGTTCTGGTATCGATGAAGAACGTAGCGAAATGCGATAAGTAATGTGAATTGTAGAATTTAGTGAATTATCGAATCTTTGAACGCACATTGCGCTCGCTAGCATTCTAGCGAGTATGCCTGTTCGAGCGTTATTTTAATCCTTAAGTACCGCTTGGTTTTGGGGCCCCACGGTATACGTGGGCCCTTAAAGGTAGTGGCGGACCCTCCCGGAGCTTCCTTTGCGTAGTAACTAACGTCTCGTACTAGGATCCGGAGGGACTCTTACCGTAAAACCCCTAAATTTTTTATAAGTTAACCTCGGATTAAGTAGGAATACCCGCTAAACTTAAATATATTAATAAGCGGAGGAAAAGAAACTAATAGGGATTGCCTTAGTAACGGCAAGTGAAGCGGTAATAGTTTAAATTTGAAATTTAGCCCTAGGCCCGAGTTATAATTTATAAAGGATACTTTTAGCGCGGTGCTTTCTAAGTTCCTTAGAACGGGACGCTATAGAGGGTAAGAGCCCCGTACGGTTAGATACTAAGCCTTTATAAAGCTCTTTTAACGAGTTAAGTAGTTTAGGAATGCTACTCTAAATAGGAGGTATATTTTTTTTAAAGCTAAATATTAGTTAGAGACCAATAGTATATAAGTAAAGTAATCGAAAGATAAAAAGCACTTTGAAAAAAGGGTTAAATAGTACGTAAAATTATTAAAAGGGAAGCGCTTATAACTAGACTTGCGTCCGGTAAATTACTTAGCTCTCGCGGTTGGGGCACTTCGCTAGTATAGGTTAGTATTAGCTTACCATCGGGGATAAAAGCTTTAAGAACGTAGCTCCTCTCGGGGAGTATTATAGCCTATTACATAATACCCTTCGGCGGGCTAAGGTACGCGCTCCGCAAGGATACTAGCATAATAATCATCAGCGACCCGTCTTAAAACACGGACCAAGGAGTCAACCTTATATACGAGTGTTTAAATATTAAACCCCTACGCATAATAAAAGTAAACGCAGGTAAGAGCTTCGGCACATCATCGACCGATCCTAATATTCTCAAATAGATTTAAATAAGAGCATATAGGGTTAGACCCGAAAAAAAATAAACTATGCGTATATAGGGTAAAGCCAGAGGAAACTCTAGTAGAGGCTCGCAGCGGTTCTAACGTACAAATCGATCGTTAAACATACGCATAGGGGTAAAAAACTAATCGAACCTTCTAATAACTAGTTTCTACTAAAGTTTCCCTCAGGATAGCAGTATTAAGCTCAGTTTTATAAAGTAAAGCGAATAATTAGGGACTCGGGGGCTATTTTTTACCTTCATCCATTCTCAAACTTTAAATATATAAGAAGCCCTTATTACTTAGTTAAACGTGGGCATTCGAATATATCAACACTAGTAGGCCATTTTTAATAAGCAGAACTAGCGATACGGGATAAACCGAACGCGAGGTTAAAGTGCTAGAGTAGTCGCTCATTAGACACTACAAAAGGTATTAATATATCTTAATAGCAGGACGGTAGCCATAGAAGTCGGAATCCGCTAAGGACTATATAATAACTTACTTACCGAATATACTAGCCCTAAAAATGGATAGCGCTTAAGCGACTTACTTATACCTCGCCCTTAGTATAGAAACGATACGCTAAGGAGTAGGTAGACGTAGAGGTTAGTAACGAAGCCTAGGGCGTGAGCCCGGGTAGAACGGCCTCTAGTACAGATCTTAGTAATAGTAGTAAATACTTTAATAAGAACTTAAAAGACCGAAGTAGGGAAAGGTTCTATATAAATAGCGGTTAGATATAGGTTAGTCGATCCTAAACTATAAGGAAGTTCCGTTTTAAAGGGGCACTTATACCCCGTATAATAAAAGGGAAGCCGGTTAATATTCCGGTACCTAGATATAGGTTTTGCGTAATAACGTAACTAAACACAGAGACGACGGCGGGGGCCCCGGGCAGAGTTCTCTTTTTTTCTTAACGGTCTATTACCTTAAAATCGGTTTATCCGGAGCTAGGGTTTAACGGCTAGAAGAGCCTAGTACTTCTATTAGGTCCGGTGCGCTCTCGATATCCTTTAAAAATCCGTAGGAAAGAATAATTCTTACGCTAGGTTATACTTATAACCGTAGCAAGTCTTTAAAGTAAACAGCCTCTAGTTAATAAAATAATATAGATAAGGGAAGTCGGTAAAATAGATCCGTAACTTCGGGATAAGGATTAGCTCTAAGGGTTAAGTACGTTAGGCTTTGGGCGGACGGCTTAGGAGCAGGTTGCCACTAGCCGGGTAACTGGCCGGAGGCTTCTAGTACTTAGGTTCTAACGCCCTTAGCAAGCTTCGGCCGTCCGGCATACAGTTAACAACCAACTTAGAACTAGTACGAATAAGGGGAATCTAACTATCTAATTAAAACATAGTATTATAATAGCTAGAAAGTAGTATTAACGCAATATAATTTCTACCCAGTACTCTAAATATCAAAGTAAAGGAATTCAACTAAGCGCAGGTAAACGGCGGGAGTAACTATAACTCTCTTAAAATAGCTAAATACCTCGTCATCTAATTAGTAACGCGCATAAATAGATCAACAAGATTCCCACTATCCCTATCTACTATCTAGCAAAACCACAGCCAAGGGAACGGGCTTAGCAGAATCAGCGGGGAAAGAAGACCCTATTAAGCTTAACTCTAATTTAACATTATAAAAAGACATAGGAGGTATAAAATAAGTAAGAGCTTCGGCGCCGGTAAAATACCACTACTCCTATTATTTTTTTACTTATTCAATAAAGCGGGGCTAGATTTACGTCTAACTTCTAGTTTTAAAGTCCTTCGCGGGCCGACCCAGGTTAAAAACATTGTTAGGTAGGGAGTTTAGCTAGGGCGGCACATCTATTAAACCATAACGCAGGTATCCTAAAGGGGGCTCATAGAGAACAGAAATCTCTAGTAGAACAAAAGGGTAAAAGTCCCCTTAATTTTAATTTTCAGTATAAATACAAACCATAAAAATATAGCCTATCGATCCTTTAATCCCTCGAAATTTAAGGCTAGAGGTACCAAAAAAGTTACCACAAGGATAACTAGCTTATAGCGGCCAAGCGTTCATAGCGACGTCGCTTTTTAATCCTTTAATATCAGCTCTTCCTATCATACCGAAACAGAATTCAGTAAGCGTTAAATTATTCACCCACTAATAAGGAACGTAAGCTAGGTTTAAACCGTCGTAAGACAGGTTAGTTTTACCCTACTAATAACCTCGTCGCAATAGTAATTAAGCTTAGTACGAGAAGAACCGCTCATTTAGATAATTAGTTTTTACAACTATCTAACCGGGCAGTGCCGCAATACTACCATCTACTAAATAATAGCTAAACGCCTCTAAGTTAGAATCTATACTAGAACGTAACAATACCTCCCGCACGTATAAATAGATACGAATAAGCTCCGGCTTAGCGTCTTAACAAGCGATTCCTCTACTACTCTTAAAGCGAGTAATAATATTTCGCAAATTATAATTTTAGCACGAGCGGGGTTAAATCCTTTATAAACGACTTAAATATATAAAAGGGTCCTATAAGTAGTAAAATAACCTTATTATTACGATTTACTAAGGGTAAGCCCTTCTTTGCCTCGATTTCCTTATAAACTTTAGTAGCTACGGGCCGCGAGGGCACGAGGCATCTCGCTAGCTTCAGTAGTAGTAGTAGTAATAATAGTAGCCGCCCGGGCGCTCCCAAAGCGGCTAAATACTATATCGCGTCGCTAAGTACCCTAAAATAAGAAACGGCCGGCTAGGCTAAAGGCGTTACGTAGTGCCTAGGTACCCTAGAGTAAACGGCACGGAGCTAGTCGTTTCTAAATATACTAGGGCCGCTCCAGGTACCCTAGAGCAAGTACCGCGAGTAGCTCAAAAAGGCCCTAAGTACCCTAAAAAAGATAATACCGCTAGGTACCCTAAAACAGGCGCCGTAAGTACCTCTAAATAGGTACGGCGAGTGCCCCAAGGCCGCCCCAGGTACCCTAAAACAGACCGCCCAGGTACCCTAGAACAGCTCACCAGGTACCCTAGAGCAGGTACCGCCAGCTCCCCAAAACCGCCCCAGGTACCCTAGAGCAGGTACTACCAAGTACCCTAGGGCAAGCGCTATAAGGGCCCCAGGGCCGGCCCAAATAGCTTAAAACGAAGCCCTAGGTATTATAAAAAGCGGTCAGAGGGCCTAGGTACCCTAAAAAAGAACTCGATAAGAACAAATAAGATTATTCGGAAAATAAAAACTGAACTACGTACTAAGTAAGAGGGAATACGTTAATTTTGACTTAGAGTAGTTTTAGAGAATAAGTACGTTTCTACCTTTCTAGGGTACGAAAAAGGGAATTTAATAATAAAAAGCTAGGTAGAGCGTTTTTTATTAGATAGGGGGGGTTTATTCTCTATATATTATAGTACTACGCTGTGTAGGAACTTGATAATGTAAAAGTATAAAAAACGAAGGAAAAAATAGAAATCTACTACGTAAGTCAATAGTAAAGTATATAAATAAAA